>NC_137467.1:149400440-149416297 GCF_964235325.1 Thermobia domestica | reverse complement strand
CCTGGTGTTTGGGGGTCCCGGGTTCACACCAAATATTTCAACATTTTCATGACAAACATTGTTTGGATTTATTTTTTTTATAAATTGTGGTGGACAAATATCGTACATATGAAAATTTCTCGGTAGTTTTCCCGAGGGTTCTCCCACTTCCTATATACTTTTAAGAGCTTATTTTAGCTCCCATATTTAGTTCAAACACCTTATTTTTAACAACGAGTTTGCACAGCAAACGATTTATTTTGCAAGTTCGCAATTTTTAAAATATTTTCGAAACAAGTTTCTCTTTATGAGATTTCATAGAAATCGATCCGTAAAATAAGTTGCTCCGACTAATTTATTAGGAGAATATCTTTTATTCTCTCACATATTGTTCGACAAATAAACTAATCACCGTCTCCTTTAGCCTAACCGTCATAACCGTGGGGACTCAAAAAATTTCTAAGTAATCCTGTGACTGGGACCCGCCAGTTATACTGCAAATAGGACTACATAATTTCCTTGTAATACAATACTGTTTAAATCTAGAGGAACCCATAACTAAGAAGGGAAGGGCCCCCGTTACTTGTAAAAATATACTACAAATAGTCGTACGTAATTCTCTTTTGCTATAATACTGGTAAATTTAGGCAATCTATATGACAGGCAAAAACCACTTAGTTGGAGGGATATAGTACAAATAGGACTACATAATTTCATTTTTTTTGCTATAATACTGTTTAAATCTATGTTGGGCTATCTGAGAGGCAAAAAGCCCCTCGTTGAGGGACATGGGCTCTATCTGGGAGGTAAAAGCCACTTAGTTGGAGGGACATCATTTCAATTCGCTTCGTTATAATACAATACTGCTAAAATCTAGAGGAAGGGCCCCCGTTACTTGTAAAAATATACTACAAATAGTCGTACATAATTCTCTTTTTGCTATAAGATAATACTGCTAAAATCTAGGATCGCCTATAACTAATGGGCCCCGTCAGTTATAGCTACGTAATTTTCCTTTTGCTTTGCGAATATACAACAGGTTTTCAAGTCAAAAGACAGTGTTCAATAACCAATGTATTTAGGGGTTTCCGTAAATTTTCTTTCTTGACATTAAAGCTATTGTTTGCGCTATGTGGCTACCACCCACGCAAAATAACTAACATTCAGTAATATTTACTATTAAAACACGATAATGTTGGGGAAAAGCGCTCCCCCCAAGACTAAAACATTTCTTTCTGCACATACTAGTCTTAGTTCAAACATTTGCGTTCCTAAAAAGATTATCAGTTGTGTTACCAAAGCGTAGTAGTATGCCATCTATTGGCAAATGAGCTTACTTAAACAGTTCAAGTCCCATCTGTACAACGTACATATATATATATATATATATATATATATATATATATATATATATTAGGTATAACTGATTTAAAGTGCTCGGTATAACAGTTAAAAAAAATCGTAACAAATGAATCAAACATATTGTAATTAAGCATCCTATAATTAAGCAAATAAAACTCTACAAGTAAATGGTCCGTCTTTTATTTGTAGGTTCACATTTTTAATATGTTCTGAGCTTGCTTAGCATACAATCCAATAAATAAGTTGAATTTGCTACGCAAATGAACCAATAAAATAAAATAACACGAACGAATAAAATAATCACACTACAAGTGTTCTGAGCTTGCTTCGCATACAATCCAATAAATAAGTTGAATTTGCTACGCGAAAGAATGAATGAAATAAAATAACACGAACGAATAAAATAATCACAAATAAATTTGTTCAGCGTATAACATACGATCCGTAAATAATAATAATAATAATAATAATAATAATAATAATAATAATAATAATAATAATAATAACTTTAGTAATCGAAAATCGCAATTACATTTCAAGCGTTTTCAGTATATCGCAAAGCTTATCCTCTTGCATGATTACAAAAATGGTCGTAGGTTTATTTCCCGGATAATGTTTTCTCAGAAGCAACTCGTGTAGTTTTTCAATAATTATTCAAAAAACTCATTATTATAATCAAGTGAATAATACATGGCATTTAAAAAAGTTCTCACCTTAAAAATCAGAGTTCGTTCTGTTAAATCACTCACAAAAAAGTTCAACACACAAAAGATCAACACACACACACTATGGAACGGTGTAAAAACAATAATAACAAACTTTATTTTAATACTGTATATATATATATATATAAGGATTTCATTATGTCCCTCCCCCAAGCATCATGTTTTCATCGGGTTTTCAGCCCGATTTCATTAATTATAAATAAATAAATAAGTTCATCATATCCGCTAACATCGTTTATTCAGTGTTACGGTAAGACATCTAAAATTTCTTATTTTCAAGTTCGTCAACCGCTGGAGAAATCTCATTCAGACAGGGTATCGATCGATCAACATTCAGGACAGGCTATGTACGGTTTTCATCTAATTAAGGAAAATGCTTACATGTTCATCAGATATTAGATATTCTGCCAAAATCAGATATTGCCACAAAAATACATCTTCTAAAGAGGAAGAAACATAAAATTTCTATCTGTCTTCTTCATCACTGCAGATAGGTATCGCAGTGACAATCATCGTTAATGGAAAAATATTTCAGTATGTCATCAGTCAAAGTTCCAACAAACAAGGGAGAAAGTGTCTAAGGTTATTCCAGTACAAGCGGAAATAAAATTAGAAAATGCATTGACACTCTATACATGCGTGTCACAAGCCATAGTTCTAACGGATGCCTGGAGAAATCGTGTAAGGCAACGACCCGGAAATAATGGCATTTTACAAAAATAAAACTCTATTCATTCTAAAACAGCCTTCTCTCAGAGACGGAAGAACAATTCACTCGCTCCGTATTTCAAACTTGGCTGTAAACACGAAGTTAACTATAAGGAATAAAAATAATGAATATTAACAAAATAAATAAAGCATTCAATCATACACACATTTCGTATTTCCCATATGTTTTTTTTCTCGCCAATTTACATGTGAGAATTGCAATAATTCTCAGTACAATACAGCATTCACCATTGGTGTTTGGGGGAGTCCCGGGTTCAGTCCCCGTACAATACAGCATTCATCTCTGGTGCTAAGGGTACCAGGCTCATTTTCAGTACAATACAGCATTCACCACTATTGCTAAGGGTCCCATATTCATTCCCCGTACAATGCAACATTCATCTCTTGTGCTAAGGGTACCAGGCTCATTTTCAGTACAATACAGCATTCACCACTGTTGCTAAGGGTCCCATATTCAATCCCCGTACAATGCAACGTTCATTTCTGGTGTTAAGGGTCCCATATTCAATTCCCATAAAATACAACATTCACCTCTGTTGCTAAGGGTCCCATATTCAATTCCCGTACAATGCAGCATTCATCTCTGATGCTAAGGGTCCCATATTCAATTCCCATAAAATACAACATTCATCTCTGTTGCTAAAAGTTTCATATCCAATCCCCGTGCAATGCAACGTTTACCTCTGTTGCTAAAGGTTGCATGTTCAATCCCCGTACAATACAACGTTCACCTCTGTTGCTAAAGGTCCCATGTTCAATCCCCGTACAATACAGCATTTATCTCTTGTGCTAAGGGTACCAAGCTCATTTTCAGTACAATACATTGTTCACCAATAGTGTTAAGGGTCCCGGGTTCGATCCCAGTGCGTATCACACATTATAAGTGTTCTAAGCTTCTTATTTTTAACAAATAAAATAATTTCCTACCACTTTATGAAATTTCATAGAAATCGAACCGTTAAATATATTATTCTCTCTCCACATATTGTTCGTGTAATCTTTTATTCTCTCAGAATGACGTATCAACAGATTTAATTCAAATCGAACAAATTCAAATTTCCATTATTATTATTTTTAAAAATACCCAGTATAAAGTCTCTACAGACACGTATACACACTCGAAAAAGAGTACATGACCTTTCCATGTCAGCACAACTAAAAACAGAAATATAACAACTTTCCAAATCCATGTCATCAACCCCTAATGACCTACCAAACCGTCTGACAACATCCATTAAAGAACCATGTTAGAACATCATTATTACGTAAAGTACCGCTAACATTCCAGCTTTCGGGTGTAGAAGGTCGTCAGGTTCTACTCTCCACACTTTGTGGAACTGTAGAAAAGGAGTGTGGAACTATAATTCTTAAAGTGTGGAGTGGTATTGATGAGTACCTTACTTTTCTCGGATTATGCATTTAAACGCGTTTAGTGTGTCAAACTAAGTCTTAATGATTCAATACTTTCATTATGCAATGGGGGTTACTCAATTCCATATAACTGCCAGTATATGACATTAAGCCAGAGTTAATACGTATAGGTGTCTCCTAGATAGCAGGGAAAACCATTGCCAATTTTGAGGTGAAGGAATTTTTTTTAACTATATTTAGTTTTCAAACGTTTTCGGTTGCATTCATATAGTTTTAAAATATGCAACTAACTGCACATTTATATGTTGTTTCAATAGGACATTACACTTTTCCGATATAATGAAATGTGTTGTTTTGTAGATAAAAATTACACGATTCTTACAACCCGTTATAGAAATATGTACTACTAGAGATAACCTACACCGTATATCAATAACCGCCAAAAATTTAGCCGAAGCACAACGTTACGAAAATCAGTAGAAAGAGTAATGTTTCCCAGAGTGACTTCGATAGTTACTGATAGTGAAAACATTAATACAGGAGAACACAAAGGGATGTGGAAATTGTTAATTGATGAAAGAATGCTTCAGGTGAAACGTTGCCTCTGTCGAAACTTTGGTGTGCTGCCCATCGCATTAATTTAGCATGGAAAGATGTCACCAAGAATGTCCAAGATGTTTCATCTGTCATACAAGCAGCATCTGGACTGTGTACTTTCCATCACTCTACAGCCCACCCAACCAGGTACATTCTAGGAACGTGCCATTTAAGTTCCATATGTACCGTTTACGTACCTGGTACTTGAAAAATGTACATTTCATATGCATAGCACGTGTCGCTAGGTACGTGCCTTTCGAGGAATTTCTGACACTTGAAAGGTACTTTTACATGCTTCACTGGAATGTGAGGAATGTGAATGGCACATACCCCATGTACCATGGCATGGTTGTGCGTAAGTTGCTTCGTATTGCGACTAGGGTTGCCAATTTAGCCACTTTGTGACGAGATCTGGCCATTTTGAGAACGTCGTTAGTCACATAATTTCCAAAGAGCCAATAGTGGCTTTTTAGCCATATGCTTTTCACTTCTATAGCCACTTTCTGAGTTTAGCCACATTGTAATATATTGTGTGTGTCATTTTGCAATTTTCTGACGTTTGATGCGTTCTCTAGGTTGTAACATTCTAAACCCCACTGTCAGAATTGTCCTTATAAAATTAGCATTGATGGTTATATTGTGACGTTACACAGCAGAGAATTAGTTCAAAACCTGTACGTTAAAACTAGACGTTAAATAAAATTTTCGGGAAGACGTAAGTTTAAGTATAAACTAACTCCTTAAAGAAATTCAGCCTGATAATATAGACATCCTTCAGGAAATGTCGCTTTTCAGTGGCAATAAGCTTGAAACCGGTGAAACATCTTTTACTGATTTAGCTTCTTCTTTCACCGTCTGTGGAATTTGAAGATAATATCGACAAAATTGAAAATCAGTGGCGATTATAAATCTTCGATTGAAGAATTTTTGCAAGAAACTAGCTGAACCTGCGCTCTCTACACAGCGCATTATTCGCATATGAGCATATATCGCCTTATCATTCCTTACAACATCTGTACATGTCTCTTTACAGACACAAGTTAAAGACGTATTGATTTAAAAATAGCCAAGGGGTATCATAAAGGGGGATTTTTCGATTATTTTTCTGAATATCTCGCACCGTTTGCAAGATTTGAGCCTACTTCCGGTTGGAGTTTCTAATTCATGTACGACCAGTGTTTTCTTTCTTCTTGCATGCAGTATGTAATAAGCAAATACATTACATACAAAATTAATATATTGTCAGTTCTATATATGGTGCTTATTGGGAAAAACACAACCCAAAAAAGTTCATCTTAGACTGGAGAAATGGTTATCCTTCCTTTTCCATTATTATTTGGCTATGAAACAAATGCCGGAGACATATACAACCGCTATATACAACAGTGTGGTGTTGGAATGTGTAATGATTAGGATGTGATGTTTTATTTTATTTTTTTGAAATTTCAACACTTCCAATGTACCCGTAAAAATGTACTAAAGAAATAGTGCCCATGTTTTTTACATATTCAATTAGAACTGGACAATCTACATGAAATTTGCAATCGATCAGTGAAAACGTCATCTTTCTAGAGCCTGTAGTTTCTGAGATCTCATTGTCGAGAAACATATATGTATATTTTAAAAGAGCTCCAAAGATGGCAGAACAATTCATTTGCATGTATTTCGGAGAAGGCTTACTAAAGGCAAAGGCCTTTGAACAATAATTTAAAAGGATAAACTTTGTGAAAAATATTTATTTCAGTAATTTATTTAAACTACACTCTTTTAAAAATATTTGTCTTTGTTATAAACGTGAAATTACAAATAACCGTAAATCAAATGTTTGAATGTTAAGATTATAGGTTAGAGCTCGGTGGCTCGTAAATGTTACTGTAGTATTTTAATAGATAGTTAAATTGCCACACAGATGCCGGAGGAGGGCATATATTTTCAGAGTTAGTTGCTTGGCTTTTTTTTTAAAAGTACAAGCTTCTAAATTCGAACGTAAAAATGAAGCGTTAAGGTTTTAGTATTTAAGTACTCGCACCCCCAGTTGCATAGCACTGCCCTAAGGAACATTACTGACATGCCTAGTACATTCCTGGCACATGCCAATGCCAAGTACATGTGTCAAGTACATACACGGTACGTGATATACACATAATAGATACATTCCTCGGTATGTGTCATGCACGTACTTTTGGGCGGAAGTAACCTTATTCCTTACATGTGTATTTCACATGATTGCTCTATTCACGTACCTATCATGTACATTCCAATGTACCTCGAGGAACATTCTTTACACATGATCAGTATGTACTTGTGTTGGGTGGGAGGGCAGCGAACGAAAGGTTTAACGATGGTAGCTTCAGGAAATAACTTAGAAGTTTTGCACTACCCAGCATATTTTGACGTCAGGTGGACAGAATTTTCATTCAATATGCTCACTACTCTCCTAAAAAATGGTATCCAAGCTGCCTTTAATTGCAAACGGAAAGCCATGGATGTAATGAAGCCAATGGTCATCTGCGTAAATGGATAGAAGTAAATCGCCTTCATCTTCTGTGACAGACGCTCTATATGTTTTCAGGAACTGCCAGCAGAAGTTTGAGAGTGATGAAATGTTTCTTTTGAACATAATAACAAATCAAAATAGAACTATAGCACAATTGGAGAGTATGAAAGAGAAACCTCTGTTAAGCGGGTGGGAAAAAAAAGTTTTTAAACGTAACTTTGTTAGTTAGCGTTTGCTGTATGAAGACAGTATTGTTGCTTTGGAGCCTTTGCGTGTTTTGCAAGAGTATGTAGCTGATGATGCCCTAAGAGAATGCCACAAAGTTATACAGATCTTCTGCAGTTCGCAATGCAATATAGAGAGGCATCATCGTGCAGTATGTTGAAGGGTCTAAACAAATGCTGACTAAACTAGTTTTTCTATACTATATAAAATTTCTACCAGTGTGGAGCTGTGATTTCGTTGAATTTTAGGCCCTGATATATATAATCCATCCCTGAGTTTGGACCTCTTAAAAGTAACTCTAAGTAGCAGTATTCCAACCCACCGCCCACCCCCCAGAAAACCGTCCTGGATCCGCCCCTGTTGTTAACTTACATACATTTATATACTCTCTTTCTTTCTCTCTCTCTCTGTCAATCCCTGTTAAACATATACACACCTTACTTCTCACCAAACGCACAGACAGCAAGCAGACTCACGTCGGAAATTGGTTTACTTGGCGTTTTAGTGGAACTATTATCCCATTTCTTGTTTAAATCTACGTATAGGTCTATTTTTGTTAACAGTAGGACCCTTGTTTGTCGTATGTGGTACTTGAAACCTTCTTTTTTGTTCAAACCATATAACTTTGAAACTGAATTTGTATTTTCGTTGGTTTTAAGTAACTTGTTTCCTTCTACGAGTATGTCTATATACTTTTAGTCGTGACAGATTGAACCTCAAGAGAAGTATTAAATTATACGGGCAAAGTGAAGTCTATCTTATTCAAACAACAAAGGTATTTTTGTTCAAATAACTACGGGATTCTTATTAACATTGTATTTCATTAAATAAAATTCTTGTGTTGCCTTCCGGTCTACAGAGCTTTCATTTGGATCGAGGTAACTTGCTATGCCGGCCGGCCACCTTGCTCCCTTCCGCCTCCGTTCTCAGGCGCTACACACTGCAGCAACTACGTATTTAATCTATCTACTTCCCATTAAGAACTCAAATCATTCATGCAATTACTTGCAAAATACTCTTAGAAAAATGATCTAGATATCTAAAGAAATATACCTTTTACATAGTTTACATGAATAAGTCATACTTTCAAAATAATATCGCAACCACGTTCTTGGCGGCTTACCAGTTATGAACTGTTCGTACCAGTTCTGCTTCAGATAATTATACAGCACGGGCATAAAAAGCCCATAAGTGCTGCTTCAAAAAAAAAAATAAAATAAAAATCACTAAAATCAAAATGTTGTGTATTAGATGACGGTTCTCAAGAATAAGTATGTAGCAGATATAAATTTACTTAACGAGAACTGTTGTTAGAATCCAATTTTTATTAATAAAACAATAGCAAAAATCTAATATTTTTTGAAACAATTAGGAATGATATTTTAATTGCAAAAAATTTCCGTCCCTTGCTTACCAAATATTTTACACATGCGGAAAAATCTCCTTAGAATACATACCTTACACAAGTGCTGCCATCTAGTATTGTTAAGTGTATATTCTATTCGTCCTCATTTTGAGACAACTTTTCGATTTGTTGTGAAATTAAGACCAGTGTAAGGTGGAGAGCTCTATTGAGGGACATTAACCACCAGCAGTTACGCATTTAGCCTTCGCTGTTGCGGGCTTCTGTTACTTTTCATTTTCAATGCATTAAATCAATTCTACTTATATATAGCACAATAAAATATCTAATACATAGGCCTATCTTAACGAAATAATTCTATTTTATTCACAACTAAGAATTCACGTTATTCCAGAAGAAGAAAATAATTGATGATGCAAACACTACTTACCATCTTTGTAATTTAAATTTCTCAATCGTTCGGTAACACACAGTGAACAAATAATTCAATTTTGTTAGATAGACTCGCAGTTTTTCAATATAGCTAAAACTTACACTCTCCTATGTACACCAGTCGCTTGATAATTTTAGGTGTGTATTTGCAGGACAAAAGATCATATTAGCCGGGTTAGATTAAGGTAGAGGCTTAGGGGGCAATAGCCCTTTGGCGTCCAGGTGGACACGGGCCTCCACTCTGATTAAAATTTCAATTAGCTATCTAAAAAGAGTTGAGTTGATTTTAGTTTAGCGTCCCTTTCAGCAGCGAGGCTATATGAGACGTGGACCTACTGATTAACGTGGAATCCGAACCACACGAGCTCCCGCCGGGAATCGAACCCGGGTCTCCCAGCTATCTAAAAAGAATCATGAAGATACAATGATCATAACATAAAATATAACCAAAAATATTAAACGTATTCTTTTCCCTACTGTATTCTCACACAAAGGTTAAGTCAGTGGGGGCCATATATTTTTTTTCTGGCCCTGGGCCACCAGATGAGTTAATACAGTTCTGCACATTAGGTTGGTAAGCACTAAACTTCCATATACTCCCCTTACATGCTTGGTTAACATAACCTTTCACACATTTATTAACAGCGCAATTTGAAACCATAATAAGAATGAACTTGGTAATGGTAAATGTTCTCCCTTGTACAGATGGTGATCAGAAAAATGTAAACACCTGAACGAAATTGCAACTTACCAAATTAATATTGTGTCGGTCCACCTTTCGCCTTCAGAACAGCCTTGATGCGACGTGGGATGGAGGCATAGAGGTCGTGAATGGTAGTAAGTGGAATTTTACACCATTCCTCGTGCAGGGCATCGGCCAGTTCTGTGAGAGAGGATGGAGGTGGAAATCGTCGCCGGAGTCGTATTTCCAAGACGGACCACAGATGTTCAACTATGTGTTTGATCTGGGGATTGGGCGAGCCAGGGGAGATGTTGAACTTCATCCCGATGTTCCTCAAACCACGCTGCAAGAACGCCAGCTGCGTGAATGGGTGCATTATAATGGCGTCATTGTCCGGGAACAACATCCGGACCATAGGATGCAAGTGGTCTCCTAAAATTGCGACATAACCGTTGGCAGTGATTCATCCGCTAAGTGTGACCACAGGACCCAATGAAAACCATGATATGGCGGCCCACAGCATCACCGAGCCGCCGCCATGTTTCATAGTTGGGCGGAGACACTGCAGATCATAAGCTTCTTTGGGCGTTCTCCACACATAAACACGGCCCGTGTTTGGAAATAGGATGAAGGATGACTCATCCTGCCTTATCACACGTTTCCAGTTTTCAACGGTCCAAGTTGCATGGTCGCGGCACCATTTGCGGCGTGCGAAAGCGTTATGGTCCCTGATGAGCGGTTTGGCCCGTGCAACACGACCCCGTAAGTTCATGTCATGTAATTCGCGGCGGACTGTGATTGTCGAAACAGGGTGGGGGAGCTGCTGATTGAGTTCCTCCGTCACTTGCTCCGCAGTGGCACGACGGTTCTGCGTGACAATGCGCTTTAATACCCGGCGTGACATGTCACTCATGATTTTCTTCCGCCCACTGTTCCGCTTCCCCGATGTGGTTTTCCTGTGTGTTGTGTAGGCCGTCATCACCTTCGACACTGTCCCACGCGACACACCTAACACAATAGCCACTGCCGTCACACTCACTCCACATAACCGCGCACCAACAATTTGCCCTCTTTGAAAATCTGAGAGGTCTCCCATTTTGCACTACCTCCATCTGCTGCAGCCACTGGACACTGCTGTTCCACTGCGCCTGACGTAGTATGGAGACCGACCTAACACACCCTCACCAGCGGTCCGGCGCTGCGGGCGCCACGACACCACTGCCAACCCATACATCTGACGTGTTGCCAACTACAGGTGTTTCCATTTTTCTGATCGCCATCTGTATCTGTATACTATATATTAACGACTGAAATAGAGACGATAAGTATCATGAAGCATCCAAATTCAAGCATGCATTCTATTCTAAAGCAAATAGATAATTCATTCGAACATTTTTTTTAGCAACAAAACGTAGATCTACTCTTTAACGTAGAACCTGAATCCAACGGCTTCATAATGGGAATTGAACTCTGGTATACCATGTAGGAAAAGCGTTTCCTAACCACTGTCGAAACGTATAATGAGGCTTTGAGACTTGGCCTACCATGTTTTCTACTATATATTTTCTTTATCTTTGGTTTCTTATAAAATCAAGTTAATACTTCAACATTTCGTTTTCTTTCGGTGAACTCCTTCGTGGATAAGAGGCTAGGATAAGCGCCTTTGGCGTGGGAGACCCGGGTTCGATTCACGGCGGGAGCTCATGTGGTTCGGATTTCACGTTAATCAGTAGGTCCACGTTTCATATAGCTTCGCTGCTGAAAGGACGTAAAACTCAAAATCAACTCAACTCAACGTTTTCTCGGGAACAAAATAATAAGTTGGAAACACTCGGAGTCCCTTCCGTCTGAGTTTCAACACCTCGCTAGACAGGTTTACGGGTTTTGCTGCTCAAAAAGCGAAGCTATTATCGCTGGAGATAGCACGCATTGTTAGGAAAGTGTGAAGGCTCGCCTTCTTGAGTTTAGTTTTAGCGTTGAAGTCATCTTTCAATGCTAATATGTTATAAAATGATTTCCTTAACACAGAGTAAGAAGTTTCTGTGTAGAATTATGTATTTCTATTGGTGATAACTAAACATTGTTCGGCCTAAGCTCTAAACTGCGATAAACAAAGCCACGTGAAACTAAATCTCGCTGATTTGCTGTTATCCTACCGACGCTTGTAGTCCTCCGCAAAATAGTTCATATGATTTGATTATTACTTTTACTATGAAGCTTCATATAAAACTTCTATATTATTATAAATGACAAAAATATAATACGGATTATCTAATAAAACTGCAATCGAATGTGGTTAATGAAACAATAAAAATAAACACTAAGCATACGCAGTAATTATAGAGCCAACTCAACTGTGGACGGGTGTTCTGCTTTTAAAGTCTAAAAGATGACTGGCATGAATCCTGGTTCCGCGAGTGTTGTGGTGAAACACCAACAAGGCGAACATTTACTCACTAAGCAACAATTGTTTACGAGGGAAATTCATTTTTTTTTTAATCTTTCGAGTTTTTTCTTTCTTTTCTGCTGCTGCTGTAAGTGTCTGGACAACACGAGACACTATTGTCAAAACGCACGTGTATAATTTGCTCCTCCCTGTGGGGAGTTATACATAACTTGCCAATCGTATTTGTGACAAGCGGAAGGATACAAATATTTTGTTTATCGGAGTTTAGAGCTTACGCTGAATAATGTTTATTATTATTATTATTATTAGAGAGTGGATTTTAAGGTGCAGCACCTTTTCTAAAAATGTAGTTGTTATAACAACCAAAGTTCAAAATATGTATTTCCGGGCATAAGACGAAGTGAAATGAACGCACTTTGTTGCACCTTTTTCGTGAATGTTGCATCTTTTTTGCTTGATTCATAAAATTTCCCTTTTGTTAATTCTTTTAGCTTTCAGTACCTTTATTATCACTTTCTTTTTCTTCTCTCTTTTTTTTAAAAAAAAATTGGAGAGAACAATATCTTTTATTTTCAATTTAGTTTAGACATAACATTTCATAAATTTAGACGCAATCTTGGCGGATTTGCTAGGGATAATTTTGCACTGAATTTGCGAAACAATTCGGACATAAAAACCTTTGCAATGTCAACTGAACTTCCTGTCCATGCACTTACAAGATGTGTACCATTGGTTTCCGTTAATGTTGAGCGAAGTTTCTCCACAGACAAGGATCTCCTGAGCTCCAAGCGACGGAAAGTAACATTTGAAAATATAGAAATGTTGTGCATAATCAAGTAAAACCAGTTTCTGAAGACCCAAAAGTATGTGACGGTTTCTTAAGCTACGAATTAGCCTCAGAAGCGACAGTCCTATTAGCAACAGGAACTGTTATCTGTCCTATGAGCGACCGGTACATTTACATTGAGATGATGGAAGATGATATGATTCCATCTCGTAAAGTATGTTTGCCTCTGGCGTTATTAGCGCCCGAACACCCTTGGTATGAAATAGGCCTATGTTCGTGCCAGTGATACTGTTCGTCAAATATATTTTTCCTCTACTGTGAGTGCAAATAAAACTTATTTTGAGTTAGATTTGGCATAAAACATATCAAATAATTTAACGAGTCAACAGGGATATTTCCAAGAAAAGTATATTCCTATGTAATTATAGAAAATTCAGTTGTAATATCCCCTTTCTTCAAAAGCTCTGTTTTCTATACTTAATTTGATTCAAATTTAATTACTCACTAAGCCCAGTAATATATTTTATTTTGAAAAACTTAAACGTGTAACAGTTTCGTCGTGAATAAAATGAAAAAGAAAGTCAATGACAAAACAGCTTTTGAGATCCCTAACATCCAATTGGCCATTCTCAACCAATCCATCAATTACAGTGCAGTTCACTTAAAGAATCCAAAAGGTAAACAAACTCTTTAAACTACCTTCTTCTCTATTGTAAGCTACTAAAACGTAAATTAATTGCTTAATTTGCCTAGACGAACTGTTAAGTCCTGCGAGAGATTTGTAACTTGTGTAATAATGTCTTCGAATACACCGTGTTTTTAGATTTCTTTGATATCCTCAAGTGGTGAACACCCTCTTTCCATGGGCGCCCGATGGTAAGGCAGGCGGTGTCACCTGACTCACAAAAATATATACGTAATATAGCAAACCACATATATTAAATATCAGATATACAAGACGTGATACAGCAACGATGGAGATGCCCTTCCCTAGAAAATTTTCTTCTTGCACCCCTACCTCTATCTAATTTCTTTCTTATATCATAAACATATTCAATCTAAACTTCTGCTCTGTATAATTTTAACATGAAATTTTTAATTATATTAGAATCATAGACAAAGGCTCTAAGTATTTAGTTAGTTTTCCTCTTGATATAGTCAATGTGTTCATAGAAATTAATTCAAAAATGTAATATTAGGAAAAACGTATAAAAGATTGTTAATGTAATGAGAGCATTCTCACGTATTAAATTCAGGCAGACTTCAATTTTTCATAATACATTTTGTTAGGTTCTAAATCACACTAGCATGAAACAAGTTAAAGAAGAGAAAACCCTATCTTCTTCCATTATCTTAGTATGAACGAATCGGTCGCTCATAGGACAGTTAACAGTTCCTGTCGCTAATTGGACTGTCGCAAGTGGGAAAACACCCAAGTCACAATATTAGCAAATTAAAGTTTTCTTTTCTAAAATACCGAGTTAGTGTTAACCACAATTTTATTACAAGAATGTTAAATGTTGTATAAGTTTGGGATTAAATAAAACAATTTTGCATTTTATGTCCAATGTTTAAAGCCAAGACTTTAACAATATTTATTGATGTATTTATACCCAGCCCCATTTATTCCCTTTTGCCTACCACATTTTTTCACCTTAAAATCCGGTCTTTAGTGATAACTTGTTTAGTTTAGGCATATACTCTCAGGAATTAATCAGAGTAAATGTGTTTTTCTTACATGGGGCCTACTCCATAATAGTTTGTAGAATATAAATCTGATACATTAAACATATGTATAAATTTACCAAACGTTACAGTGCAGGATAAAATAATAATATTTGTGTGTAATTATAGTTGAGTTTTCTATTTCATAGAATCAGTGAGGTATTTACTATTTTCTGTCTTGGGGGTTTCGCTTGTTTCGGGGGGGGGGGGGCTTTACAAACTTTGTTACTGAAAATGAGAATATTCTGCACTAGAAGCTATATAAAACAATAAAGTGTTGCGATAATATTTCGGTGAGTGCTTAAGCCCGGAAGCTACCCCTTAAATATGCCACTGCATAGAATACAATATTAAATATCTTACGTTGATTGAAATGAAGTTCATTCTGAGCATTAACATTTCAAGTGAAGGCATTATTACGTGATGCATTAATTAAATGTAGTTTTGCATTTACTTTAAGTGGGAGATGCAAGTAACAAAAGCCTATACAAGAAATTTGATAGCTAACAGTAAAAGTGTACTTTCTGTTTACTCCCTTCATTTTCAAGTATGCAGGAAATGGAAATAGCAAGTGAAGAAGAAATTTATCTTGAAGGTTGCAAGCAAATTCGTGGGAGTTCTACTCCCCTAAAACTAGTAATGAGCAAATGCAAGACCAAGACCATGGCACACCCAGTCTTGGTCTTGACCTTGCACTGCAACCCTTGGTCTTGGTCTTGCACCGGAATCCCTGGTCTTGGCCTTGTACACGCAGTCTTGTTCTTGTTCATGGTCTTGTTTGTAAGAGTCTTGGAAGTCTTACATTAAGAAATCTTATGCTTTTCTTAGGTAAATTTTACTCTATATATAAGGGATAATAAATCCTATACTGCGCCAATACAATGTATGTTTCTAAATACAAGGTAGTTTAGTTTACCTTCGTGTAAGTTTTCTGATAGTGTACAACATAGGCAAAGACCCTTTTTTTTCAATGGGT